>NC_056743.1:856385832-856390832 GCF_019279795.1 Protopterus annectens | reverse complement strand
GTAGGTTATTTAAAATCTATAGCTAGGGCAGGGTGAAGGAGATAGCTGACCTGGGTGGATGCATATTAAAGACTTGTAGTTGTCAACCAGAAACTGGAAGTGGACTGTATTGTCAGGTGGAATTCAATGAACAATTGCAATACAGAAGCCGCATTTTAGTTATTCTTTAAAATGACCACTGCTGTTATATAATGGAATTATTTAGAACACTGGTGTGCAGAGCAGAAGAGCCTCAGAAAGGTAGGGCAGAACTTAAGTTTAAGGGGGCACTAGGTATTTACCTAGCTACTGCTCTTTTTTTTTGTGAGATCAATGCCTATTTAAGAAAAAGACATTTAATTAAGTCCAATTCAGTTGAACAGATTCGATTATCGACATATTGAAACTCATCCTGAGATTGTTTGACCTCAGAATTTCTTATGAAAGTTAAGAAAGTCTTGCTTTGTAAAGCTGTTTCATCTCTGCTTGACATTTTCTTTAAGTGTCAATCAGTTCCAAGCACTAAACTGTGTCCATTTTCAGTTAACTGGATGCCCATTTTATATTCCTTGTATGCAAGAAAATCATTGTCAGTGTGGAGATTCATGTTTCTATTCTTAATTATAAAACAAAATAAGTGGCAATAATGAAGGCGGATAAACATTTCTCTGCACTTGTTTAAAAAGGAATTTCAAGTGATCACTGATTAAAACCAGTGGAGAATCTGTTTTGACATTCATATTAATTGTGTTGATCAGGTATATTAATTGGTTGATTATGGTATTATAGCTTTTATTTACTTCAAGTTTTTGTCTAATATTGTCAACTGAGAAACTTTTGATCTGGTATAGGTCCCATACAGTGGTATTTTTAATTTTTGGATACTGATTCAGGTTTAATATAGTATTGTTTAATTTAATATTAGGATTAAGGTGTACTGGCTGCACCAATACCAAAGTATCTTTAAGATTTAAGAAGGCTACCAGCATTTAAAATATTATTGTGTTTCTTATTATTATGGGATGAACCTTAAAATGCTTTAAGTCTTAGAATTTAGAAAGGGTATTGCTCTAGGGTTTAAATTGCATGAGATTAGATAATTGTAATATATTTTAATCCACAGTGGATAGCATGCTTTGTTGGATGGTTCAAATTTTGCTATTTGTATAATTCAACTAGAGTTTACTATATTGTAGTATGTTTGAAATTCAGGTAGGCCTAGGCCCCCTTTTTGTTTGGGTAATGTTAATTTAGTGTATTTTATTCTTGTACTTTTTGGATGCCAAATAAACTTTCTTAGTAGTGTTTCAAGTTTGGAGAAGAAGTTTTTTGGTATATTTTGGTTAATAGCACTAAAATGAAACCATAGTCTTGGAAGAATATTCATTTTAACTATGGCCGCCTTAGCTAGTGGAGATAGATTGAGGTTTAACCATCTCTTAGTGTCTTCAGTGATGTTAGACCAGGTCTTAAGCAAGTTGTTTTTAGTCATATCAGATTGGGGGTGAGTGAACATAATACCCAGATATTTGAGATTATAATTGACTTTAATTTCAGTTTCAGGGAAATAGAATTCCTTATGTCCTAGAGTATTCAGAGGGAATATGACTGATTTATGAGGGTAAATTGCATAATTAGATATTTTTGAGAATTATTCAATGGAGTTTAGTATGTTATTCAAATCAGTATTAGGGAATTCAAAATAAATGTTAAGATCATCAGCAAAAGCTGTATACTTTATTGGGACTTTGGAAATATTCATAATATGGTGGTAAGTTCTTTGTGATATTTTAAGCAGCAGAGGTTCTATATATATATTGAACAGGTAAGGTGATAGTGGGAATTCTTGCCTTGTACCGTTCACTATTTGAATAGGATTTGATTGCTTTTTATCTATAGATAGTGTTGTCATGGCATTTTTGTATAGAGCCTTAACCATGTTTATATAATCTTGGATCTGAAGAAGGCTTGAAAAAGCTGAAAGCACTTGTCCATTGCTTACATCAGAAGGGTTCTTCACTTTTATGTTCATTTTTTCTATTTTTATGACATCCACATGTTTTAAAGCTGTGGAATTACAACGTCACTTGACTTTTACAACAGCAAAGCTCTATATTTCATATATTGTGGATTCAGTATGGTAAAAGCCTGTTATTGAAGCTGTTGTTTTGAAGCTGTCTTTTCACCATTTTGGTTGTTTAGCAAGTTTTGAATACTCAGATGAAATACTAATAGTTGTGGTGCAATGCTCTTCCAATATTTACATTGTTTTTTTGTTCTGCTGAGCGTTCTTTAGCGGAATTCACTTCTTTTTCTGGATTTGTCTTATGTTTATATAGTCCTCAGGAATGCTAAATTTCTTGAGCAGTGGAGACAAACCTTAACAATTTCAAATCAGTAACTCCTCTAAGTACAGAAAGATGCTCACTGAGGTTATAACAATCATTTAATGTCAGAATAAAAAAGGAAAGCAATATAGAATGGATTACAAATGAAGGCCTTTGCCAGTCATAACAGCAGAAGAAATGTGGAATGACAAAGTGATAAAGAACTGTCTAAACATGGTAGAGGAATATGCAGTTCTAAGAGCTCTTACCCTTGAAAAGACAGCGTGGGACATAAAAAGAGATACAGTATTAAAACAAGTGAAATAATTTGGCATAACCAAGCATAACAATACACAGCATAAGAAAAGCAAAGATGGTAACATTTTAAAGAGGCATGAGAAGTGAAAAAAAATTATCTGTAATAAAAAGGCAAGACTCATAATTCTAGCAGCACTACAAATAAGTGTATAGAAATTGTCCATGACTTGCATCCATATGTGGTAACAAAAAAAACAGGCAGAAGACAAGAGTTTGTAAGCAAGAAAGACAGCTTTAAATGATTGCTTGTTTGCCATACCAACACCTAGTAAATTAAGAGTGCTCCTACTGATGTATCTGAATTAATGAAAACAGCTCGGGTAAACATTAGCATAGACTTTTATAGACCGTTCTGCAACAGGCACATCCTGCTAGTACTGATGGATGAATGTTCTAGATTGCTAGATACAAAGTCTATCACATCTAAGAAAAGCAGCGCTGTAATCCCAGTCACAGGCAAAGATATTCAAAGTGTTTGGAATACCAGCCACCGCAAAGTCTCTACCTTTAACATCTCCCAGATTAAAAAGCTTTACACTGAAAAGTGACTCCATTGTGGTCACAGGCAAACTGCATGGTTGAGAGATTCATGACTAATGTATTAAGAAACATAAAGTTTGCAAAAATGAAAGGGATACCTGGAGATTACAACTGAACAGCAGATTATAAAGGTACAGAACTTCCATACATCCAACTAGAGGGATACTAAAATCCAGTTTAATGTTTTATTGTCAATTTAAAAATAAAATTGTATCTGTCAGGGAGCATGGAGCACAGCTGATGAGTTGTTGGTGAAGAAAGACTGAATAAAGTTGCAGGGCAAGAAATATACCTTCCAAAAGGGCCCGCTCAAAGCACTCCTCAAATGGAGAACATCGACATTTGTGCTGTAACGGAGACCTGGTTTAAAGCAGCAGAAAGCACCCCTGTGCTACCAGGCTATAACTCATTCCACACCTTTTGGTCCCAGAACATGGACCAAAGCTCCAAAGGCAGTGGAGTCTCCATATTCATAAATGATATACACACCTCCAGACTAGCAGCCCAGCATAACGCATCTGAGATATTCCAGGTACAACTAACATTGGGTAAGATGGCAATTCAGGTCATAGCCTGCTATGGGTCCCAGACCATGTCCCAAGACTCTCACTCCACATTCCTAAGCAACCTGGAAACTATTACGATCCAACCCAACACTCTCATACTAGGTGATTTCAACTATCCCTCCATCAACTGAGAAAACTACTCATGCACCAATGCACTGGCCCAACGCTTCCTGGAATTCATCAGTTCCAATGCCCTGGACCAGCTCATTCTTACCTTCACTAGAGGACGCAACATCCTTGACCTGGTTATTACTAACACAGGCAACCGTTGCTATACACCAATAGTCAATTCCTCCTTGGTTAGATCCAACCACAGACTAATCACCATAGAAATCCACATCTCACCCACACCCCCGCAAAGGTATCCACCATGAAAAAGTTCTCCAAAGCTGACTTTGGACTCCTAAAAACAGAGGTGGCTAACTCTGTGGCATCCGTGCCAATGGAAAATAGATGCATGACTGCCACATCATACACCAATGCACTGTACGAACATGTACATAAATGCATGGAACTAGCCATACCCAACAGAACCAAGATGCTCTCCTCTAAAAAATGAAGCCAGTCTGGTGGTCCCTTCCCATTAATAAACTCTACAACAGAAGGAAGAACTTTTGCAGAAAAAGGTGAAGTCCCAAGACTTGAATAATTCCCTTATTAGCCTCAACAAAAAGTTGAGATCCCTCATTAAAACCTCCAAAGCCAGCTATGAAGGCAGAATTGTGGCAGACACTAAAAACAACCACAAAGCCTTCTGTAGTTATAGCAAGAATCTCCATGGCAATACCCAAATTTGCTCGGTGTTGCTGTACAATGGTACCTCCTATACTGAGCCAACAGATATTGCCAGCATACTGGCCGACAGATTCAGTGCCAACTTTACCCTCCCCCCAAAGAACCAATCTCAATACCGGAGGAATGCCAGGCACCCAGCATTACTGCAGCACAGGTTAAAGCTGCATTGTCTAAGGCCAAGAATACAGCTTACATGGGACCCAACAATATCCCTGGCTGTGTTCTACATGAACTACAGAGTGAACTGACACAATATCTGTGTACTCCGTTCACTCACAGCTTCACCTCAGGCTTTGTCCGTGCTGAATGGTGCACTACTACAGTCATCCCTCTCCATAAAGGAGGAGCGACTACAGACCCCTGGAAATTATCGCCCCATTAGCCTAAAGAGTCTGATATGTAAAGCTATGGAGTGCATCATCATGGACCTAATTAACAAGGATATAGGGAATCTCCAAACTCTAGATCCCACGCA